>NC_083315.2:159353445-159400180 GCF_963455315.2 Globicephala melas | reverse complement strand
ATATTAAGAAAAAAAACTGACAGTTTTTGATTTTTCTTAAAATCACTATTAGGCATCCTCTACTCGGATATCTAGATTTATTCTAATTAAGAAAAAAAATTAACTTTTCTTAAAGAAGGCAACAGGGGGAAAAAAAAAGAGTTTGTATGAGTTTTTGAATTTCTCTGCCTGCAAAGCAATCTTTAAGCTTGCCAAATGGTCCATCTTCTTGAGAGGGGGTGGGCACTAAGCAAAAAATGTGGTTGGAGAGCAGCAGAAGTGAGCATCACATCAAAGGAAAACCAGTTAAACTGATTAAACCTCTAGGAAGGAACACTGAAGGAGGACAAGACTGTTTATGCAGATGTGTTTTCCCTTAAAAAGCCTTGTGTGCCTTAGATGTGAATCTTAATCCTTAGAAATAGGCATAGAACTAATGTTCTCAAATAGCATATCTCTCTAATTTTCTATGTAGATCCACTGACATTGCCATTTCCCTAACTAATTGGATAAAGTGTCTATTAGGTGAAACCATACATTTTTTTTTAAATAGCAAAATAACCAGAACTCTGCATTCAAATGAGAACTTTGCTTTAGAGTCCTTGGCTTGCAAAAATTCTAACTTTAATGATCAAGATATGTTTGCAACTTCTCATATATGTAATGAACACTGTTTGCTGAGTACTATCCTCAGTACTGAAATTATGCTAAAATTAAAAGGGTGGAGCTAAAGTATATTTCCTGGAGTTGTCACATATTGAAGATGCTTAAATTATCACATAAGTAAAACCATACATTTCAATAGACTCGTGTGTGTATGTGTGTGTGTGTGTGTGTGTGTGTGTGTGTGTGTGTTTTCAATAGACTTTGTCTTTTACTAAGAAAATGATCAGGATTTAGAGTTAGAAGCTCTGGGGAAAAATGTGTTAGGAACAGCAGGACCAAATGGAAAGAGATTTCACAAAGAACTAGTCTTGGACTATTGCTGACAAGATTCTTACATTAGGATACGAAGCTGTAGAAGGGTGTTGCCTCCACATTGATAAAAGACTTTTTATGTAATATTTCTCACCTATAAAATGAAAGTATCACTTTTCTATCTGTACTTTGCTAGAATTACCTGGAGAATGTAAATGAGGAGATGTATGGGTAAGTGTTTTATAAAATAAGAATTATACAAATATTACGTATAAATAATCAAAAATGTAAAAGCAGTACTTAATAGATTGTGGACAAATGGTCCACAGAGATCCAAAGTAGGTGTGTTAAGTCTTCATGAATATGGGAAAGCTTGGATTGGGAGATGAAAGAATGGAGGCGCAAGGTTGTAGAAAGGGGATGGGGAGGCTAGTTTGACTGAGATGATCATATATGAGAAGGTTCTGAGGACCACCGTGCTTGTTTATTTCACTGAATGTCAATCAGCAGCTCGTGCAGCATGGAGCAGATCTGTTCTAGAGATTTCCCTCTCAGACACACATCAGCTTTGAAATGCTAATTTCTTCCCTAGGTTATATTGTAGAATATAATTTCCTGTAACCTTCTAACCATTTGACTCTCAGTAGGGAAGTGTGAACCCTGTATACTCACTAATCATTCAACATTGTTCATAAAAGGCTATAGAAGCACCATTTCTCCATTATTGACAGTGTAGTCTGGACTTTGTTATCATCATTTACATATATATCATCTAAAATAAGTATAACTTGCTTTCTCCTTTAAACAATATATATTTGACTCTGACTCTGCTATGTACTAACTATTGAACTGTGGACAAATTGAACTCTCTATGCCTCAATTTTTTGTGTTTGGAAAATGGAGGTAATAATTGAATAATTCCTTCCTTATAGACTGCTATAAGCATTAATTGAAATAATACTGTTAAAGGTAATAGCCATCACTCAGAAAATGTTATCTGTTATTATACATAATGGTAATTCTAATAACACTTGCTCTAGGTCTAGTGCAGGTGATAATATTTTATACAAACACTTTCATATGAACCTGGTTCATACAGATTGTGATAATAATGAATGCAGTCTCCCTAAAGAAATGGCTTATCAAAGATATTCTCAATATTCTATCTTATTGAAGGTGGATGCTAGCCAGGATGAACAACTGGGAAATTGTGAAAGTGACTAAAAATATTTTACAGATAGGATCTCACAATGTCTTTTGTGAGCTTCTTGTGATTGGCAAGTATTTAGACTTACTGGTCTTTGAATCTCAGCTGACTACTGTCCACTCAGTGCCTATGATATAATGAAGTAAGAGTCTCTGAAGACATGAAAAGGAATCTAGCAGGACTGAGGAGCTTTGCACAGATTGCTGTAACTTTCTTACCTCATTCACTGTGCCTTTAAAATAAAAATACACTTACAGGAAGACAATATAAGAGAATACTACCCATAACTTTGGAAAAAGGAAAGTTCTTTCTAAGCAACACAGGAATAACAGAAATTCCAAAGAAAATATTTACAAGATTTCATGTCTGAAAATGAAAAGCTCAAATGATGAGACTCAGAAAGACAAAAATGAAATGACAGACTATATGAAATGATATCTATATCTCAAAGACAGGGTTATTATAAATACATTAATAGTTGGTATAAATCAGTGTTTTAAAAGGGCAAAAATTGACTGTAGGTAATTCACAGAAAGAATTTAAAATGATTATTCAACATGAGAAAAAAATATTTAATGTCACAACAAAAATTCAAACAAAATATTCTATATACCACTTATTAAATTGGTAAGAATTAAAAGGAATAATAAAAGCCAGTGCTATTAAAAAAAAAAACATGGCCTTTGACAATCTTGCACATTTATTTCCTTTCATTCCTAGGCAAAAGACTAGTATTTGCTATGGTAGACAAGTAAAGGTAGAAATGGGCAGCACTGGAACGTATAAATTGAATTATTTTTTGAAAATAATGTCTTACTGAGGATTTTTTAAAACCTCACTAAGATGTTACTTTCCAATACTCTGAAGTCATAGACTGGAGTTACTGGAAAGAACATTTCTAATCAAAATAAAGAATAACATATTTTTGCAATCTTTTAAAAAGTACTTTATCATTATTTTTAAAAGAAATAAAAATCAGGCACTATAGAAATGTTTGAAAAGCAAACAAAAGAATCACCTCTAATTTCAGCATCCAAAAATGACTTCAAGTTTTATCTTTTAAAATGCAGTTGTACTGTATCTCTAAATAAATGAAATTGATTTGTTTCAAATTGCTTTATAACCTCTTTTATTCAACAATTAATTGTGAAAGTTTTATATGTCAATAACTATAGATCTTCATAATTGTAATGGTTGCATAGTATCCCATTATATGAATGTAGCCTACATTACTTAACTAAGCTTCTATTGATGGATATTTGAATTAATTCCTAAAGAGTAGCTCTTTAAAATTAGACCTGACAGGCTTCCAAGTAACTGAGCACTCCATTAATGAAAGATATTCAAGAGAGAATGATGGAATCAATGGTAAGATAATAGTATGACTTGATCAACTCTGAGATTCTTTTAGACACCAAAATACTGTTATACTAGGTGCACAGGGTTGAAATAGTGCCCCCAACTTCCTCTCTCCCAAATTCACATCCTTCGCAGAACCTTAGAATGTGATCATACTGGGAAATATGGTTTTCGCAGATGTAATTAGTTAAGATGTGGTCATACTGGAGCAGGATGGGCCTTAAATGTAATATGATCAGTGTCCTAATGAGAGAAAAGACACACAGAGACACAGACACACGAGGGGAGAACACGATGTGAGGATGGAGACCAAGATTGGAGTGATTCATCTGTAAGCCAAGGAACACCAAGGATTGCCAACACCAGAACTTAAAAGGGAGGCATGGGGAGTTCCCTGGAGGTCCACTGGTTAGGACTTTGTGCTTCTACTGCAAGGGTCACGGGTTCGATCCCCTGATAAAGGAATGGCGCAGACAGAAAAAAAAATAAAGGGGGGCGGGATGCTTGGAACTGATTCTCCCCTGGAGACTTCAGAGAAAGCACAGCCCTGTGATACTTTGATTTCTATCCTCCAGAAGTGTGAGAGAATACATTTCTGTGTTTAAAGCCACCCAGTCTGTGGCAATCCATTATGGCAGCCTTAGGAGACTAATAGATGAGGTAAATTTTGGTAGACTGGCTATGAAATGGGTGTGAACAGATCCTCACCAGAGTCTTATGCTCAAGGAATTCATGCCCAGCTGCTGGAATAGAACTTGAGGCAGAAAGAGCTAAAACATGGCTCTAGCTGTGAAATTCTGTTTGTTTGTGAGCACTGAGAATCTAGAGAAGAGTGGCCAATAAAAAGAAAAGTAAACTCTGAGGTAGGAGCTAGTCTAGTCTCTTCCTGGGCATCCTTGACTTGAAGCATCCTGAGGAGTATTTCATAACACTTTCCTTCAGGCAGGGCACTGAATTACACACTGCACCAGGGAAAAAACATGAAGAATTAGGCTTCGGGCCAAACTGGGTAAAATTACATTTTTTCTTCTCTTTAAATCAGTCGTGTTAGACCCCTTTTCAAGTATCATCCCAGTCACTAGCATCTTGGAACTGCTTGCCAAGAGGAGTGGCACAGCCAAAAGGCCACACTGTTAGGTAAGAGGAGGTCAAGGAAGCCAAGCTGGGCCAATCAGATGGGCTCTTCTGCGAACTTGTAAATGACCAAGAGACAGAGACACATGGCAGAACCCTATAGAGAAAGTCCACTAACTTTACTACTCAGGTTCAGGTTATGGCCTTGATACTTTCCTAGGTCCAATTTAATCACCCTTCTTCAGATTCTATGAACTCCTTTCCTATCCTCTCAGTAAACATCCTTTTCCACCGAAGCTACCTCGAGTTGGTATATCAATCAGCTACTGTTATACAGTACACAACTACAGTGTCTCTGGAACAGAGAGCAATCAGCATCGATTTACCTTGGGAGGGTGCAGGTTAGCCAGGGGTGAGCTAATCTTGGCTGGACTTGGCTGAGTGTATCTGGTGTTTCCTCCTATTTCTTGGCCTCCTCCTGGGGTCAGCGGGCTAGCTTAAGCATGTTTTTCTCATGAGAAGAGAAGCAGTCAAGAGGACAAATGGAATAAGGAAGACTCCCTGAGGTTTATGCTGTGAGCTGGCATGCTGGCACTTCCTCATTCTGTTGGCCAAAGCAAGCCCCATAGGCCAATGGGGATCCCATCCACAGTAACAGGACACACTACAGGGTTATATGGTAAAGGGCATAGATAGAGATAGGAAAGAAGAATTGGACTGACTTCCTGTTATTGCAACTAAAGGCGTTCCTAACTAATATAGACTCGGGTTACTTTCCATTATAAGTTAAGCATCATTTATAATTTTATCTCTCCAATGTCTAAAGACATCTTGAAAAATTAAAAAAACAAAAACCTCTTTTCCCTCCCATGGTGTCTGGGATGAGCGATGGTCTGCCTTCCTCTCTTCCCCACTGGAGTAAGGAGATGAATCTTGCTTTTCTTCAAAATGTTTATTTTTCATAAAAGAAAAAAATCTGTACTGCTGGTTACTCTTAGTTCTTCCCACAATTTAGCATTTCAAACATTTGGAATTGCTTTGGCTGAAAAGGAAAAAAAGAAGTTTAAAAATGTTAGCTGGCAATGTTCTAACATATTGTAAAACAAACAAAACTGAGGCCCTGGCCACCCATGCTGGGATCCCCGCCTGGGCCTATGTGAATAGTCAAAACCCTCTCACAGGGACTGTATGTATTTCTCTGGAAAATCTGAGCAGGGGACAGCAAAGATGCCTCATGCTGATATCTGGGCTTTAGCCACTATCTGTTCAATCTCTTCCTGTACCTATACTAGCTTTAACTTTAGGGTGATTATTATTATTACTTTTTTAATCAACTTCAAATGTTAATGGAAAAGACTAAGAGCTTGTGTTTAAGAATCAGTTAGCTTTTTGTTTACATTTTGGCTCTGCCACTTTCTGGCTGTATAGCTTTAGATAACTTAACCTCCCTGTACTTCAGTTTCCTGAGAGAAAAAAGATTATCATACCCCCTTCCAACAGCTGTGAAATCAAGAAAGTAATGTTTGCCAAGCTTCTGGCATATAGCAAGCCCTCCAAAAATGGATTTAGTGGGAGATGTTACGCAGTTATTAGTCAGCTTTCGCTGACCACAACGAAGACTTCTGTTTCACCCCCTTTTCATATTGCTCAAGGCCCACTGTGGGCTCTGCTCCACATCTTCATGTTGGCATCCAGAGGAAGGAGCAGTACTTGCATGTTGGCATTCCTATAGCAGAGAAAAAATGAAAGATGGCGGAAACACACACAACCCTTAAAACCTGTGCTCACATTACATTGCCCACAGCCAGTCATGTTGCCAGGCCTACCTCCAGTTAAATGAGAAACACAGAAAAGGTCCCACAGGGACAGATCCAGTTCAGAGGACGGGATGCAAATATTTTTACAAACAGGCCCCATATTCCAGCAGATTTGCCTATTTGTGAGATATCCAACATTTGTGAGTGGAAACTGCATGGGAAATGGGAAACATGACTTCAGTTCCTGATCATGCCCTTGGACTAACACTGGGCTCTCTGACACTCAGCTTTTTCATTTCAAACAACAAGTTATTTACTACTCTATGATGTAAATGTTCAGATAAATTTATTTATTTATTTATTTATAGCTAGAGGATAGAATTAATTTTGACATATGAACATGTGGGGAAAATTTTATTTAAAAAAATCAGAGGATATATTATGGCAAGAGACTAGCACTGAGCGAGTTTGTGTACCAGGAGGGAATGTGAGGAGTGGCTGTGATTGTTCATCTATCAAGCACTGAACATGCACTGGACACTGTCCTAGGCTCCTGTGATGCATCAAGTTAGAGAAGAGACAAAAATCCATACCCTTTTTTGCTGTACACCTGAAACTAACACAGCATTGTAAGTCAACTATGCCCCAATAAAAATTAAAAAATAAAATATAAGAAAGTAAAATAAAAGAAAGAAAGAAAGAAAGAAAGAAAGAAAGAAAGAAAGAAAGAAAGAAAGAAAGAAAGAAAAAGAAAGAAAGAAAGAAAGAAAGAAAAAAAGAAAGAATCTTTTCTCAAGGGACTGAATGGCCAAGTATCTTTTCTTCTAGGACAGTGTTGAGAGCTGTGAAATATATTTTATTTTATGACCCAGTACATACGTGTTAATGCATACATATGAATGAAATAAAATGTGTATTTATTATTTTTGTTTGTTTGTTTTGTTTTGGTTTGTTTTTTTTTTGCGGTACGTGGGCCTCTCACTGCTGGGGCCTCTCCTGCTGTGGAGCACAGGCTCTGGACGCGCAGGCCCAGCGGCCATGGCTCACGGGCCCAGCCGCTCCACAGCATGCAGGATCCTCCCGGACCAGGGCACGAACCCGCGTCCCCTGCATCGGCAGGCGGGCTCCCAACCACCGCGCCACCAGGGAAGCCTGAAATAAAATGTTTATGAAATAAAAAAGAAATCCCCACCCTCTGAAAGTATATTCTAGTGGGAAAGATAGACCAAAAATAAATCAGTAAATAGAATAAGAAGCATAGTGATTTGGATAAAAGAATCGAGCAGGGCAAGGAGGATTTGGAGTTTAAGGGTGGAGAGGGAAGAATCAGGGCACGTGACTTAGCTCAGTCAGGGTAAGCTTCATTTGAAAAGAGATTTTTGAGCAAAGACTTTAAGAAGCTGAGGGGACAGTGGGTCTCATATAATGAGAAAAGCCGGGGGGAGACGGCTGTGCCTGCTGTGTTAGAAGAATAGCAAAGAGGTCAGTGTGGGTAAAACTAAGTGAGCAACGGGGCAAGTAGTAGGGGAATTCTGAGAGATTAAGGGAGAAGACGGTGCAGGCAAAGGGCTCGAAGAGCCCTTGAAAGGCATTTAGCTTTTACCATCAGTGGGATGGTGAGGCTATGGTGGATACTGAGAAGACCAGCTGTGTGAACTGACTTACTTTTTAGAAGGTCAGTCTGGATATAATGGTGGGAATACATTGTTGAAGTCGCGATCGGAATCAGGAATACCAGTTCCGAGGCTGTTGGGCTTCCCACACAGTGGATGGCAGTGCCTTGGGCCGGGTGCTAGCTGTGATGGTAGCTGTGAACATGGAGAGAAATGAGCAGGATCCAGAGACATTTGATGGGACAGCCAATACAATTTGTTTGGATGACTTGAGTTAGAGCCCCAGAAGAGCAGTTTTAAGGAGGGAGATGAGGAGTTAATTATGCTCATCTAATATTTGAGCTGTTTGCTGTACATGCAACGGCCAATGCTGAGTAGGCATTTGGATTTCAGAAGAGAGCTCTGCCCAGAAGATACACATTTGAGAGCCATTGAAACATAGCTGGTATTTAAATGATGAGACTGGCTATGCTATCAAGGGAGTGACTGTAGACAGAAAAGAACAAAATTTGAGTCATGGAACCTGTCTTAATTTCTCAGGGCTGCCACAATTAAATACCATATACTGCAGGGGCTTAAAACAACAGAAATTTCCTACCTCATGGTTCTGGAGGCCGGAAGTCTGAAACCGAGATGTGGACAGGACCATGCTCCCTCTGAAATCTGTAGGATTTCTCCTCTCCTGTGTCTCTCTCTGTGTCTCTTCTCTTCTTCTTATGAGGGCACAAGTCATGTTGGAGTAAAGGTCCACCCTATGGGTCGTCTTAACTAGTGACCTCATTTTAACTAATGACATATACCATGGCCCTATTTTTATATAAGTTCATATTCTTAAGTACTGCGGGTTAGGATTTCAACATCTTTTGGGAGGGAGGCACAATTGACCTATAGCAGGGCCTTTAAATTTTAAAGGAAATGAAATACACACTGTCTTAAACTCCTGAAGACATTGTGCCCCTCTGTTCATGTGTTTAAGCCCTAATCCCCAATGTGACTATATTGGGTAATTAAGGTTAAATGAGTCATAAAGATAGGATGCTAATCCCATAGGAACAATGTCCTTATAAGAAAAGGAAGAGACACCAGACAGCCCTCTCTCTCCCTACATCTCTACATGTGCACAGAGAAAAAACCATGTGAGGACACAGGTAGAAGACAGCCATCTACAAACCAGAAAGAAAGGTCTCACCAGCAACCAACACTGTTGGTGCCTTAATCTTGGACTTACAGTCCAAGAACTATGAGAAAATAAATTTCTGTTACTTAAGCCACCTAGTCTCTGGTATTGTTTTAGGGCAGCCCTAGCTGGCTAATACACCAACCTTTAGTTTCTTTATCCTTCTGACCAATCCTAGAATTTCTGTTGTGCTATACCTGCTACATTACACATGGTAGGCATCCAATACATATTTGTCATTTGATCTTTCGACACATTTCATTTTCCACGGGACTACTTAAATACACCTTTGAACAGGAAGGGCAAGACAAGAAAATCTAATTTGGAAAACTTACACAAGAAAGAGGAAAAGCTACATGTGTAAAGCTGTTACCCTGTGATTATAAAACCACAGAACTCCTTAATAAGCCTTCAAACTCTGAGAGATAAAGAAATGGCATCTTAACAATGGAAGAGCACTTCAAGGATATTAAAAATGACCTCCATGCTCCACCTGCAAGATAAAAGAAGGAGTTGCTTAAGTGGTTTCAGATAACTTTTCTGCAGGTGACAAGAGCATCCATCCTTCCCTTTG
Organism: Globicephala melas; assembly: GCF_963455315.2. Classification (NCBI taxonomy): domain Eukaryota; kingdom Metazoa; phylum Chordata; class Mammalia; order Artiodactyla; family Delphinidae; genus Globicephala; species Globicephala melas. Next base: position 159,390,522 of record NC_083315.2, on the reverse strand, counting down.
TTCAGTCTAGAGAGCTGGTGTGGAGCAATAAGTTCCCTGGTTGGTGAGAACACAGGTTTAGGGGGCCCCCACCCTTCAACAGACGCTATATACAAGACTCGGCGTGTTCTGCTCCTTGCCTGGCAGACCTATACCTGGTCACTCTGATATTTACATGCCTCTATCATTTTACTTGGTCAGGATAAAGGAAATAGGAAATAGGGCATTTTTATTATAGTTGGACCTCCATATCCATGGGTTTGGCATCAACAGATTCCACCAACAATGGATGGAAAAAATGCGGGAAAAAAAATTTCAGAAAATTCCAAAAAGCAAAACTTGAATTTGCTGCATTCAGGCCACTATTTGCATAACACTTGAATTTTATTTGCAACTATTTACATAGCATTTACATTATATTAGGTATTATAGTAATCTAGAGACGATTGAAAGTATATGGAGGATGTGCATAAGTTATATGCAAATACTATTTCACTTTATATAAGGGACTTGGGCATGTTTGCAGTTTGGTATGTGTGGGAGTCCTGGAACTAATCCCTCATGGACACCGGCAGACAACTATTTTTTTTTAACGGATAAAGGGAAAATTCCTAGAATGTACTTTAGCTAGAGGTTAAAGTTAACAGGTTTTATCAGTGATCAGTATTTTGTTTTTCTCCATTTCTGCCTGACTTGCCAGATTGCTCTTGGCAAGAAAGGTAAATAGCTATGGTTTGAGATGTGATATTGTGACTCTGTTCTACATGTTGAGCAGTGTCTAAAAAAATAGATATGAACTGGATCTTCCTCTTTGGATTGGAATTTATTGTTGTCTTCTTATTCTTTCCTCTGTGTGTGTGTGTATGTGCACATGCATGTGTGTCTACCCACAGTTTAATGAGGTTATGTCACCAAGGGAGGCATGTGATGTTTCCGTTCTGCAATGCTGCCAGCTCAGCTCTTCTATCTGGGGCCTCTCATTTAGAAGCCTTACTAAGTTGTTTCAATTACTTTGTCGGGCTTAAGTTGGCAGCAAATAGGAGGATTTTTTTTTCCTTCTAAGGTGAGATTACATTTAAATGATAATAATAAATGCCAAAATAATGTGAATGCCTATGCCAAAAGGGGTGATGCCCTTCTTGGCTGACCGGGTTTCCACTGGGTACTTGTCATAACTTATCAGCTGTAATCCTTGTGTGGAGCATAGCAAAGGACTCCCAGGTTGATGAGAGGATGCCCTTAAGCAGACCCTGGGTCATGAGGCTGCTCAACACCTGTAGTTTGGGGGGCTTCTTTCTCTTAGTTATTTCTGTGGTCGAACTCAGCCTCATCTTGTTTCAGTAAATGTCTTTAACTCTTGTCTATTTTCTACCGTTATTCACTCTCTAACCTCCCTTGTTTCACCGCTTGAAGAATTTTACCTTTGCAAGGCCACTTCAAAGATGCTGTGGTTCCTTTCCCTAAAAATAGAATGTCTGTTTTATATAAAATCCCTTTCCACATAGCCTCACCCACATTTGCCTGTTTTCTTTGACAAAGGTCAGATCTTAAAATAATTAGTCTAGGATGAGGGAAAAGGGAGGGACAGCAATGTCAGAGTTACTTTGCAAGAAAAAAAACAAAACAAAACAGTAATTTGATGTTAACATTTCATATGTTTTAAAATTATAAAATGAGCTTAGAGACAAGAGCACTATACACATGATTCACCCCAGTCTTATCTGATTGCTATGTATACATGCAGATATGTTTTCAAAATTCTTCGGTTATTTTGTGTAGGTGCACATACTGAGATATTATCTACATGTCTGAAGTGATTAAGGTAGAACATCAGTTGTGAATAAAATTTTCTCCATTCCTGAGTTGCAAAGGAATAGTTTTAGAGAACAGTCTCTTGTGTCTGCTGCCTTTTGAAGAATTCTAAGTGGATTTATTATTTTATATGGTAAATGTATTGATCTTTTAATTTTTAAATAAACATATTCTGTTTCTATCTTTGTGAATTTTGAAATATTAATGGTTATACTTCTTAGTGAGTTCTAAAAATTCTTACAGGAGTCTTTACCTTGAAGGAAGATCTTAGAAAGTTCTCTTAAAATTAGACATCTAGAAAGCCTAGAGATGGCAAGATAGGACTCCTGAAAAGAGAAAAGAGCATATGGCAATGAGTAAGGATGTTGAAAGATAGGTACTTCATCTTCTTTGCGTCTGAATACAGAAATCTTTTACTTTTATAAAGCTCATATGTCTATGTAGTTCCAGCAAAGTCAAAGGAACCAAATTTCTATTGGTCTAATTTGCAAGGCAAAATGCTAGGATTAATACTTTGAAGTCACCTTTAAATTCCAACTTGAAACAGACTGTCTGTCATTCACAGTGGTCCAATGGCTACAAACTTCTTTGCAGTCAATGCATTTACATTTTGTACTTTCAAGGAAACACATCCTTTGTGAAATTAATTAAAACTTCCTGGTGAAAATCATCAAAGTTCAGGTTACCTTTGGATGTAATTTGAGGCTCTCCTATTTGAGTTTCACAAACAAGATGAATCAGTCCAGTCTGGGAGTGTTTGCTCCCATCCTATCATTCCTAAACTCTACTCTTATAACTAATGTATTCAATACTGGTTTTATGGAATGTTGGATTAATGATGAGCAGACACTAATCTTGTTTGTTTTTCAAAGTTGCTTCAGATGATCCAGTAAGTTTCAAGACCTCATTTGGAACAAGGAATCACACTTATCCTATAAAATTGCATAACCTCATGAGGTCTTTCTTTTCAAAAGCTAGTGGTACTTCTCAGCCAGACAACCATTTTTTTTTTTCCTTTTCCTTTTGAATCTCTGTGGTTTCATTCTCAACACTAAATGAAAAACAGAAGCTTTAGAGGTCCTTCCAAATCCTCAATCTTTGCTGGTCATGTTGACCAGGAAACAGACTCAGAGCCAGAAATTCATGTGTGGAAGGTTTATCAGAGACTGCTCTTAGGACCAGGACCTGTGGAAGGAAGACAAGGGAGCAGGATAAGACAGAAGGAGCTTTGAGGTGATCCTTCAGAGTTGTCTGGAATTGAGACAAGGGGTCTGGGTGCTTGTATTCCCACAAAGAAAATCCTCAGTCATAGGAAGGTAGCTGATTCCAAGAAAGAGCTCCCCTTGGATTGAGACAATTCCCAGGGAAGGAGGATGGATTCAACTGGTGTGTCGTCAGCAGCCTGGAGAATAAATGACCCAGTCCTAAAGGGTGATCTAAATGGTATATCCCATCATCCATTTCAGTCCTCTTCCAAAATCAGTGAAGATTTCTGAGATGCCAGGTCTTCAGTTTAGTAAAACCTAGTTTTAAAAATTGACATCAGGAAGTCAAGGAAAAGAGAAATTTTAGGAGGTATTAACTTCTATTTTCACATTATAGAAATAATTTCCCCATGCAAAAGCAGAAATCTTTGTTTTATAAAACTAGGGCTTGAGGGTAAGACAAAGTCTGGCTTAAAGATTATAGAACAAATAATCTTTAAAATGAAGCAAAATCAGATTTAAATCAGCGTACTATCCCCTAAATGCCTCCGTTCAACTGGTATGAATACAGAAAAACTACATTAGGTTTAAGAAAAAAGAGAAATAGAAGACACTGAGACAGAGGAAGAAGGGAAAAAATAAGTGGGAAATGTTATCTGAAGAGACCTCAAAGAGCAAAAGAGGCAACAATAGTGATAATGATGATGCTAAGGGTAGTAATAATGGTGGTGACAATAGTGTGGTGACGATTGCATGCCACGTGCAGGGCAATGTGAGTTCATCACAGGCATATGGCTTAATTTGTCCAACGTCAGAAGGCATTTACCTATGGTGGATAGGAATATGTCAGGGATGCTGAGATTATTCAGATGTTAAATTTCTCTAGGGCTCCCCTCTCCTTTCTTCCTTCCTTCCTCTTCATCTCTTTGTCCTCTCTTTCTTTCTTTCTTTTTTATTCTTTTCTTCCACTTCTCTTCTTTCCATTCCTTTTCCTAAGGTTTTTTGTTGTAGTTTGCTTTTTTAACTTTCTCTCTACACAAATCCAGAAATGAGGGAATCCAGACATTTTCAGGGCAATTAATGCTACAATAGGCTGGCCCAGGCTGCATAAACTGGTACTGAATGAAGAGTCACGGGAAAGTATTTTTAACAATCACAATTAGTCACCTAAGCCTTAGAATCAGCTAATAAATGTTAGAGTATTTGAGCAGAATAGGAGATAAGAGGTGACCTAATTTAATTCTGTCATTTTCAGATGAAGAAAGTAAAACCCAGAGGGTTTATATAAATCAACCTAGGTTGAGGAGATGAATAGTGATGGGGAGAATTGGGGAGATACTCTTACAGTAATTGTCATCCAGGGGAGTCCCTACACCAGGGCTTACACCCCTTACTAGCTGTGTGATTTGGGCAGTTTTCAGATAGTATTATGTCCCTCCCTCAATAGTGAAGATTATACTAATATGTAGCCCATAGAGTTGTTGTGAAGATTAGCTGAGGTAGTACAACTAAAACACAATGGAAAGCACATAACAAATGTCTCTTATGCTCATTTTACCCAGTGTCTGCTTTTCAATTCTGGTATCCCTACAGGGACAACAAAGCATGCTCTGACTCTTTATCACTTTTATATGTAAAAACAACCTATTGATTATCTCAGTCTCCCAGAGGTTTTTAAGTAACTTTCTCCTCCATCATATAAAAATTTGTACGTTGGTGGCTAACACTTTTCTCTTCTCCTCACATCTTTGTATCTTACACATTGTTCTCCTATGAATCTTCCCAACTTAAAGTACTTGCTGCGATATCCCCCTGCTAATAAAATTTCCATAGACAACTCTACTACATATAAATAAAATTCACACTCTCTAGGTTAGCATTCAGGGTGTTTACAATCTGGCTCAGTCTGTCTTTCCAATCTTATTACTCATTTGCCCTACCTTCTTTCATTAAATGAATGATTGATAACGTGCCATATGGCTAGGCACCAAAGATACACTGATAAACAATCTGCTCTCCTAGAATTTTCAAACTAGTGGGTGATCTAATCTTATCTAGAACCATATGACCATTGCCTACCCACCTAATTTAAATTCTGTGACTTCCTCTGCCTGGAATGTCTTACCTTCAAATATACATGACTAAATCTTGTAATCTTGTCCACATTGCCTCTTCCAATTAGAATTACATGACTCTTCCCAACAAGTAAACTCTCTTTTTACTTTGTATGTAGCATTTATAAATTAACTCCTTGTATCAGAGTTAATTATATGCATTTATTAGTCCTTGATAGACTGTAAGGTTTTTGAAGCCAAAATGTGTTTTTCATTGATATTTACATATTCCTTAATGCTTGCCATATTGTTCTGCTAAAAGAAGAACAACAAAAAAGATTGTTGAATAGATATATGTATGAATAGCGTCCAAAAGTGGTATTGCCATTCAAAAATACCTTATCGAAGGATTAACTTAATGATGTAGAGAAGGTATGTTCTGAAAATATTGGTGGGTGGGGAACAAAATGGAACTTTTGAGTGATTTGTATAGGAGTACTTTGTATATACAACTTTATATTTGATCATTGATTGAAGTTCTGTTCTAGGAATCAGAGTAAAATTTGGTATCATTATTAATATGATAAATGTACTACTGTTATTTATTTTTTTAAAGTTAATGTTATCAGTTTCATCATCCTTTGACATCTTAAGAAATGGCATCTGCTGCTTTTGTTTTAGGGATAATGTCTAGAGAATGTGACCTGATCACGAGGTTAAAAAGAAAAACTCCACTGGGTAAGTACAGTTTATGATAGCCTAGAAATTAAAATTAGATAAGAAATCCAAAAACATAAGTGCTAAGGACAGCTGAAAATTCAACCCTACCATCTTCCTTATGAAATTATTGATGCTGCCATCTGCAACTAACATACCTTAGTTGGTAGTTACTAAGAAAACCTTTTAAGTTTAATAAAAATTATAAGAATAGACTTAAAAAGAACAAAAAGAAAGACCACATTTATATAACTTAGTTGTAAATTCAATACTATAAAATGGAATTTAGAGAAAATCGTGCAAGCAAATGTATAAACATTACTTTGGGTGATATATCTAGGTTTAAGATGTGTAGGTGTATTTTGTCTTTATCTGGATCTTAATTATTTGGAAGTTATTTTCATTATGTCATTTCAAATATATATATATATTTATTCTTTAACAACTCTCTGACACTGTACCTGTTCCACCTTGTATAGTTCCTGTAAACCTCATAAGATACTTCTAGCAATTAGACAGGAAAAAATTCTGAGTTGCTTGAGTCTTTATTGTTTTTCTTTTCTTATCACTACTCAAGAATACAGTAAGTACTTTTGCTTATCTTTAAAGCCAGAGGCTTGTTGGTACTACTAGAGAGCTGCAAATGCAAACACTATCAGGTACCTGTCAAAGTTTTTCAATCTTAAACACAGTAAGGAAATTGTAAAGGAAAACCATCAAAACACTTAAAAATCAAGCCCTTCCTTTAAGGGGTTTCTTAAGAGTGGGAAAAAAGCAACTTTATAGAGTTTATAATTAGATTGGCTGATTACATAAAAGGCAATAGGATTTTTACACTTTAAGACATGGTTGGGTTAGGTTTTAATTGTCCCCAATGTCCAAATTCACTGAAGGAAATAAAAAAAAAAACAACTGAGTTGGCCTAAACTCCAAGAACTGTCTGGATTTGTGCAGAGAGAGAGACTTGGCCATTTTTTAAAACCATGTGGTAATAACATTAAAGCATGCAATGGAGGAGGTTGAGAGAAAAAGAAAACATTTGCTGTATCATGAGAGGAAACCATGTGGTCTGCTGTGGACAAGAATGGGGCGAAGGGTCAAAAGGTTTCTCCAGGATTTTTTGACCTCTGAAGAGTCAATAAACTCCTCAGAACAAAGGACATATATGAATACAAGTCTTACTATCATAGCTTTCAATTCCTAACTTACTATAGCTCAAAACATTGTGAAGATTAAGAAAATCAGGTGGGCAGAGCCTTCTCCAAATTTTTGAGACCTTAAAGAAGGGAGAATATTTATTGCCAGAGCTTTCAACATAGTGTGAAAAGTGTGTCTGGTTGGATTGAAGGAACTGCATAAAAAAACAGTACAGAAGGATCTTTTTTAGTCCATCTTTGGATCAGTATTAAGTAAATCTCCTACACATGTATTTTTTGACCCTTTAAACTTGGAGAAGTATGGTTTAATACTGTTTCCGTGTAGGTTGATATTTTCAATGCAGTAGTGAAGAAATTGAACTGAGAGAATCAAGTGGCATTATTTGAATATTCTTTTTTTCTCCAATGCCATGAGAGAGCTTAATCCATTTTTAGAGATAAAATTGAGATCACTTAAGGGAACAGCTAATAAATGGAGGTAGCAGAATTTAAGCCTAACTCACTTGATTCCAAAGAACATACTGCAAACATAGCAATCTGGAGAGTGGGACAAGGAAACTCTTCCTAGCTGTGCTACTAAATTGGATGGGTCCATCACTTGAGGTGTATAGCCAATGAACACACCATGTGATTTTTGATTAAAGCAGAGGCATTTATTACTTGTGACAAGTAAGGAGACAGGGAGATAGCTCTCAAAGCACTGTCTCCCCAAAGGGCTGAACCAAGGAAGTTCTCAACCTGGGGGTGCGGCAACATGCATATTCATGAAAGGGTAGGCAAGGTCATTGTAATGAGGCAAAGGTACTCTAAGTTGCCCAAAACTGCAAGCAAGTAGGTTCTTGGTTGTTCACACTGTATATCTTGTTGACTAGAAAGCAATGTAACCTTTCTGGACCATGATGTTTGGAGCTTTCTACCTTTTAATGGTTAGTTTCTGCAAAACAAAGCACACTTTAGTGTAACCCCAGGCCTGCCCTACAGCTGCTTAGCTAACAGCTATAGATAGCCATGTGGTTGTTAGGATAATTTTGGCTGAAGTGTCAGAAACTCAACTCAAACAATGGAAAAATGGGACTGTGTAGGAATTTGGGGAGTGAACAAGCTTTAGGTAAGGTTGGACCCAGGGGCCACTGTGGTTTCATTAGAGCATAATCTCTGTGTTTTTCTGCAGAGTCTGTTTGTGATTGTGCTGTTATTTTTGCAGGTAGACTCTCTCCATATATCATGTAAGGTGGCATATAACAACCCTAGGTTTACGTTCCTTAGATTTAGCACTACAAAGAGAAAAAGGAATTTCTCTCTCTCAGTGATGGTACTTCAGTGCTGTCCATGGTTCTCCAAAGCCCAACTGCTCGCTCCTGTGGCTCAGGAAGGGATGTGCCAAAAATACAAGATTGACAGCCAGGCCAGTTATCAATTTATTCCAATCCCATTACACTCATTACCCACTCTTTGAAAATAGAGTTGGGGCTTTTAAATATATTCCCTTTGCCAGCTGGCACAATGTTAAGCTTTGTCAATAGAGAGCATGGAAGAAACACTGCAGGAGCAAGGTGTTAGGGGAACCATTGACCGTAACCACCCACCCTGACCAGACACGATAGTAACCCCTTGCAGGAGTTATCTTACAACAGGAGGTCCTGGTAAGGAACATGGAACTAACAAGCTACCACCAACCAGAAGCATTTGGGAAAGGTCAAAAGGAGAGAGGAAACACCAGTCCATATGTCCTACCAACCTCCCAGAATCCTTGTCACTGGAATGCATCTTGGCTGAGTGATGCGCTCACCACCAGGAAGGACCCTGAGTCAGAATGATGGGCCAGAGACAATCTGGAAACTGACCCCATTACCATAAAACCTGAGACTGTGAGCCACATGGCAGAGCAGTTCTCCTGGGTTCCCTTACCCTGCTGCTCTCCGCCCCAGTGTCCCTTCCTCGTAAAGTCTCTTGCTTTGTCAGCACATGTGTCTCCTCGGACAATTCATTTCCAAGCGTTAGACAAGAGCCCACTCCTGGGCCCTGGAAGGAGCTCCCCTTCCTGCAACAAAGGGGCTGTCCTTTCAGGTGCTGCCATGCTAGCCCAGCAGGTTCCTGCCATGCCCGGCTTTGCCAGCACCCAGATCTTGTGGCACATGCATCTTCTCCAATGCCCAGCTCCTGCCGTGCAGATAACTTCCCTGGCACCTGGTTCCTCCAATGCACAGTGGTCAGCAGCTCTCAGTGTCTGGCAGGTTTCCCCAGCAACCTTCTTGGAAAGTTTTATAGTAGAATGCTTCTGGCAAGATACCATCTATGTTTGGCTTTCCCTTTCTCCAATATCCCAGAAGGCAGATTTGCAGTGAATTCTACCAGTGAAGCATGACAGTGACTTTGCTGCCATCCAGTGATCCACAGGTGTGACCTCCCCAACAAGGTCTGGATCTCAGCCCTGGGGGTGGGGGAGGGGCTCTTCTTTGGTCATTCGATCTCAGTTCCAGGTGAATTAGATTTTTAATGCTTCCATAGCGTATTACCACAAACTTGATGCCTAAACAAAACAGAAATGCATTCTTTCAAAGTTTGGGAGTTCAGAAGTATACAATCAAGGTATTGGCATGATTGATCCTTTCTGGAGACTTTGAGAAAGAAACCATCCCATGCCTCTTTCTTAGCTTTTAATGGTTGCCACCAGTCCTAGGTGCTCCTTGGCTTGTAACTGCATCCTTTGTATCTCTGCTTCCATCTTCCCATGGTGCACTCTTCTCTGTGTACATCTTCATAAGGCCTTCTTAAAAAGATACCAGTCATTGGATTTAAGGCCCAACCTAATCCATATGACCTCATTTTAAATTTGCTAATTGCCTCCACAGAGATCTTATTTCCAAATAAGGTCACATTCTAAGGCTTTGGGTGGCCATGATTATTCAATCTACTATCCTGGGGGTAGTGCTTCTTCTTATATATGCTATTCCTAATTCTCTAGAGCTCTCTTTACTTTTTACTGCTGATCTCTTGTTATTCCAACGTCCTGCTCTAGTTTATCATTCTTTATTTTAAACTTCTCTTGTTCAAATAATTGTATGGTGGTTTCTGTCTCCTGATTAGACTTTGAGTGACTTTTCAGAGCAAAAGAAATGGAGAAGGTAAATTACTCAAAAGAAATAAGGATTGCTGAGCAGACAAATACAGTATCTACCATTCCTGACATCAAGGATTAGAGATTAGCCTTAAATAACAGAATGTCTAAACAATGGCTTTGTATACAGTGGACACTTAATAAATAACATCCACTGATTAATGTTGTACAATGGGACTTTCATGTCTTCGATTACTGTGAGTCTTTGGGAATCTTTTAATTTTTTTAGTGATTTTTTTGACTGAATCTCTGAAGGAGAAGCACAGTTCTATAATATTACCATTGCTTTCCTAGATAACAACCTTCTACCAAATCTAGTCGATCCTCAACTTTCATTCCCTTTCATATCTTTAAGTTTTTTCAATTAATTTTTATTTAAATTCATTGTTTTTCAGAACAATGGATCTATTTCTTAATCACAGATGTATCCTCAGAACTTACGCTGCCTAGCCCACAGTAGGTATTCAGCAATTATCTCTTGAAGGAATGAATTGCTATCTCTCTTAAACCCTTATAGATAATAATTTATTGACTGTTTATACAGGCACTGTTTGAAGTGCTTTCTAGTTATGTATTTGGTACAGCAATCATTTGAGATAGGAACTACTGTATTATTGTCACAGTTTTATAAATGATGAAAAGAGGCTCAGAGAGATCAGGAAACTTCCTTAAAGTGACTCAGCTCTTAAGTGGTGGAAGTGGAGTTTGAACCCATGTCATGGTGGCTGCAGAGCCTATAGGCTTGACCACAGTACTATACTACCCCTTGTTTCTCCAAGTAGAAGATATTCACAAGGATTAAAAGAACATCCCTTCTCACTGTGTATGAGTAATTTTTCATTAAAGACTGGCATCACATAATCATTATTAGTAGTAAACTCTATAAATTGGTACTTCATTCATTATATTATTTCAATGCCCCAAGCTAAATGTGACACAAAATGACACCACTGATGATCCACTAGACCACAAGTACAAATAAAAATATGGTTTATAGAGAAAATCTTACTTGTAGAGAAGTAGCAGCATACATGTGATCTCCCAGATCTCATTATCCCACAGAGAAGCTGTATTGTACACACCATGGCAAGTGTTCTAACACAGAGGGACCCTGTCTCTATAACACTTTACCCTAAAACTTTGAAAGCTCAAGAGCATGATTCACTGCCCGAAAGGCCACAGATGATTTGGCTGGGTTTACATCTGACCAAGGGTCCTGAGCTGGATTCAATCAATCACAACATTTATGTTGGGAATTTCATTCATTAATTTATTCTAAAAATCTTATGTACAGGTACTATTTTAGGTTCTTAGGATATATTCATAATAGAGAGACAAAATGTGATGTGTCAGAAAGTATATGATGGAGCGACTTTGGATTTAGTGGTCAGGGCAGGTTTTATAAGGAGGTGACATTTGGACCATAACCTAAATCATGAGAAAGAGCCAGTTGTGCAACATTTTTACCCTAGTAGAGTTTGGATTTTTTTCTAAACCAAATGGGGATCTATTCAAAGATTTTTAAGCTGGGAAATGGTAAGAGAATGTGTAGGCAAGGTCAGCTGTGGTTTCTGTATGAACATGGAAGATGGGGCAAAGGACAAACTCAAGAAGATCAGTTAAGAGGTTACTGCAATAGGATACACATAGTGGGTATCAAGTTGAGGCTGAACTATCATGTAGGTACTGGGCAAGGCCAGCCATACTGGCTCCTACAAACAAGATGTGTCAGCAGAAAATAGAGCTGTGATAAAGGAGAAATGCAGAAAAATTAGGACAGAGAAACAGAGGTGAGAGCTGACCCTGTGTTCTCTGCAGGAACTTCTAAATATGCATACTTGACACCAGGCTATTCTTTTATTGTCCCAGTGGTAAGTCCATCCCTTTCCCTTTAATTTCTATTAGCTTAATTAGCTTCTCTTCCCCCTAACAATCACAATAACTTTAACTCAAACACTCCAGATATAGTCATAAAATCTTAAAGTTGGGCTTTAGGTTTCTTTAGATCAATACCTTTGAGCCTCTGATCCCTTTTCAAGCATTTCTAGCAAGATGGCCAACAAGTATCAGTGTTATGGTTAATATTATGCAACAGCTTGATGGGGCAATGGAGTGTCCAGATATTTGGCTAAGCAGAACTCCTTCTCTCTGCTGACTGTCCTTGAGCTGGAACATCAGTCTTCTACTGCCTTCAGACTACAGCTTGGACTGGAACTATACCACTGAATCTGCTGGGTCTCCAGCTTGCTGACTGCAAGATCTTGGGGCTTCTCAGCCTCCATAAGTATGTGAGCCAATTCCTTACCATAAATTATCTCTTTATATATAGTGTGTTATATTTATTTATAATATTTAAATAAATATATTTAAATATAGAAATAAATATATTTCTAGAAATATATTTCTATAAATATAAATGTTTATAAATAAATATAAACTGATATTATTATAAATATTATAAATTATATTGTGCATAAATATATAATAAATTATATCTATATAATATATAAAAGTTATGATAATAAATATTTATACACACACATATTAGGATGAATCCTAATACAACTAATTTGAAGTTCTTTTCAGTTTGATGTCCTGACTCTTAGTTTATTCTTCTATGTTGTTAACTGTTCAACCATATCAGAGCCTTTGCCTTGCCATTTGTATTAGTAACTTTTCCTTTTATTATGAGCTTGACTAATTTAGCAACATGAGCATTTTTGAGGCAGATGCAGGTGTAGCTTATAGGACGAGAGAACGTGATAGCAGCCCTGTCCCCAGGGAAGGAGTGTCTCCAGGATCCACAGCAGCAGGGCTTCTGAGGTTTCTTTCTAGAGAACTGCTATTAAGATGACATGGTTCTAACACTTTTAGGCTCTCTGTCCTTTTGATCAAATCCCAACTCCTCAGGGCAGAGAAAATCCCAGGTTGGAAAGTGTCTCCACCCCTGAATAAGTTACCTCTGGGCAGGTGGGTGGCATAGTCTCATTAGTATCGTTGTTGGCTAGCAGTCTCACCCCCATTGGTTTTCTATTTCACCAATCACCTCTTCCGTGGATGCTGGTAAAGTACGCAGGTGGAGGAGTCAGATATACTAGGCTCCAATCCTGACTCTGTCCCTATTGTATGTGTGATACTGGGGGAAACAATTAACCAAGCTAAGGATTAGTCATGATATATAAAAAGTGAAAAAATAATAGTTGCACTTCTCTATTTTTCACTCAAAAAGTTACTTTCTCCAAAACAAAGTCATCATTTCCACCTCTTCTTTCTGATTTTGGTCTTGTTATGCTATTATGACACATGCTCTAATTAAGAGTATACTCTCTGGTGCCAAACTGCCTGTTATGAATCCTGCCTCTTCCACTTACCAGTTTTGTGACCTGGGGAAGATTTCTTAACATCTCTAAGTCTAGCTTCCTCATCAACAAAAGGGATTAATATTTGGGTGACAAACTGTCCTGATTTGCCTGAGACTTATGGGTCTCCTGAGGACATGAGACTTTCAGTGCTAAATGCAAACCTGGATGGTTGGTCATCATACATAGGATCTACCTCATTGAGCTGTCGCAAGGACTAAATGAGAATGTGTCTTTGGCCCTTAAAACAGCACTGAGTATAAAGTGAATAACCAAGAGGTATTAGCTATTAATACCATTAATGTATTTTTAACTTCTTTGTAGCTATGATATAGATTTTCATTTTAGGTGAGGAAATATCTTTAGAGTTGCACACATGTAAGAAAATTATGCTTTGGGAGACTTATTTGATATTTGAACACAGCCCCTGTTTTCAAACATCTTCAAGCTGGGTAAAAAAATGTGTAAAGAACTATCTGTAATGTCAGGAATGATAAGATTGTAAGAAGGAAATATAAGCAAAACATTTTAGAAAGGAGCTGTAAATGGGAGCTAAGTATTGTCAGGACTGTGTTGGACTTGGAGCCACTGGTGCCGTCGCTTCAGGTATGACCCATCTCAGTGGCATGGAGTGCAGGACTGATGCAATCTGGCCAGCATGCACAGGAAGTCGGGGTCCACCTAGGAGCGGCCTCTGTGCAATGTTCCAGGAGAGCAAGGAACGCTTAATAGAACCCTGTGCTCTAGCTACCCAGGTAGGAGAGCTGTTATGGACCTCGCTGGAGTCAGGGAGAAGAATAAATAAGGCTAGAGGTCATTATGAATAGAAAAGATATTTAAGATGAACACTTAAGTCATCCATAATAAAATTAACCATTGATAAATAATTATTAATGTTTCATGTATACACTTCAAGTCTTCATATATATATATATTTAAGCATACTTTAAAAATGTGTATTTATACTCTACAATTTTTAACCATCATCTAACATGTAATCAACTATTCATAAATGATTAATTCATCAAGTCTTTATAGATGTATTTACAGCATATATTTAAATACTATATCTGTACTTTATAAACTCTTTTATAACTGATTCTTTTTTCACTTAAAATATGCTTGAACACCATCTTTTTAAAGACTCTCTAAAGCATTTGAAAATAATGGGAAATCAGCTATGTGTCTTTTCATTTTATAATTGGCACAGGAAACTGTGTAGACATAGGTAGCTATCTTCAAGGCTATTGTTTATAGGCAATTTGTCATAGTAGAAAGAATATATTCACCATGGAAGATGAGTAGTTGTTAAAATCTGGATCTTTGTCTTTCCCAGGTACTGTCTGTGACATCCTTAGCCAATGATACTAGGCTTCAATTTTACCATTTGTAAAATGGTATAATAATATGATCCACCTCATAGCTTTGCGAGGATTAGCTTAATTTATACAGGCAAAGGGCTTCGTGCACATACAAACCCTATTTGTTTTGGCTACATTTTAGATTTTTTTAAATTAAGTATAGTTGATTGACAATGCTTCAGGTGTACAGCAAAGTGACTCAGTTTTTTACATATATGTATGTATATGTATGTTCATACAGACATTCTTGTTCAGGTTCTTTTCCAAGATACTGAATATAGTTCCCTGTGCTATGCAGTAGGCCCTTGCTGTTATCTATTTTTTTTTAACATAGTACTGTGTATCTGTTAAACCCAAACTCCTAATTTGTCCCTCCCACCATCTTTCCCCTTTGGTAACCATAAATTTGTTTTCTCTGTCTGTGAGTCTATTTCTGTTTTGTATATAAGTTCATTTGTATCATTTTTTTTAGCTTCCACAAATAAGTGATATCATATGATATCTGTCTTTGTCTGACTTACTACACTTAGTATGACAATCTCTAGGTCCATCCATGTTGTTGCAAATGGCGTTATGTCATTCTTTTATATGGCTGAGAAATAGTCCATTGTGTATATATACCACACTTTCTTTATCCATTCATCTGTGATGGACATTTAGGTTGCTTCCTGTCTTGGCTATTGTAAATAGTGCTGTTATGAACATTAAGGTGCATGCATCTTTTCAAATTAGAGTTATGCCCAGGAGTGGGATTGCTGGATCTTATGGTAACTCTATTTTTGTTTTTTTAAAGAACCTGCATACTGTTCTCCACCAATTTACATTCCCACCAACAGTGTAGGAGTTTCCTTTTTCTCCACTTCCTCTCCAGCATTTATTATTTGTAGACTTTTTGATTATGGCTGTTCTGACCAGTGTGTGTTGAGACCTCATTGTAGTTTTGATTTTGTTTTGGCTATATTTTAAAAGTATTCTTGGTGGAAAAGAAAAACTTGCACTGAGATAGGGATCCAAGTCATATTAATTATAAGAAGACGTTGTTGTTGTTCTTCAATCTGGTGAAATGAAATATATCAACTAGCCATGTCTCCCACGCAACATGGTCACCTCTATTTCACTAAGGAAGCATAGGATAGAATTCAAAATACCAGTTAGAAATAGTGCAAGACGAGCAAAGACTGAAGAAGAGTGTCAATACTTCCTCCTTCTGCCCGTTGTATCTCAGATAAATGTTTGCTTGTTTTCCCTTTTGTGTGAATGAATAAGTTCCAATATTTATAATGAGAAGTCAATCAATATTTTATCATGTGTTTAAAAATCTTATAAAAGATCAGAGTATATCTTTGTAAAACATGTTTTGAATTGTATCAGTGTTTGGTGTTTAGTTCAACTTTTAAGTAAATTTGTCGTTCAACTTGTCATCTCAGAAAGATACAGCTCATTTAGTTTCCATAGTTTAATTAAGATTTTTTTAAAATATGAGATTATCACTGCCTAAAGATAAAAATGACAGACTAAACAGATGAAAAATTAACACTATTCAAAAGATATGACTTCTGAAATTTTCTGAAGCCTGAGTCAAGTTTTCTCCCACAAATTTGGCTAGATAAACTACAAGAAAATCTTATCACATTTTATGGACACAAAGAAGCCTTGCAAGATAGGCAGCTATACAGTAGTGGAACTTCATACCTCATAAATCATAATCTAAAACATCCACTATTTTTAATTGCACCATTAAATAATTAAGTTTGACTTAAGGAGAAAGTCACACCTCATTCTGGAGGGACTCCAGCATAGACAAGCTAAATGTTTGCCTAATGAATACCTATTTTTACTGAGCTAACTGCTTTCAACACTTAAGGCTGTGCTAGCAGGTATTTTTATTCATTTGAAATAGTTCACACAGCGATTTAAACTAGACCACTGAGGAGCTATAATTTCCTCTCATTAATTGCACATTAAGAAAAAATAGCTTTTTTTCATATAATTATGAATTCAACAAAAGATTGGTCAAAAGATTCTGCTTCCTTTTTCATCATTAGAAATGTAGACTTTCAGAATATGATGAAAAGAAATAAATCATTTATGCTGGCAGATTTCAACTTTTTAAGCTCTAGAAATTTTTTTTTTTTTTTTGCAAATGAAATCTTATTCAGAGTCTGAATATGCAAAGATGTTTATGTTTGTCATAGAGCAGTGGTCCAGCTTCAGAACTTCTGAGGAATCCATTGTGAAGACCATCCATATAGCACAGTCTTTCTCATTTTTAGCTACAGACATCAAGGAGTGTACTAGTCCCAGAATTTTTTCACATCAATCTTCCTAAATATTTCCTTCTATCTCCTTCATCTTATTTTCTGGTGTTAGACTGCTTGCCCTCTAAGCTCCCCAAGGACAGACAAAAGCCACTCCAAAAGGCTCTTCTTGCTATTACTGCTCAGTGTTGATCTTCTCAGTAAACATGAGAGTTACTCTCTGAATACTGGTCAACTGTTGGCTCCTCCTGAATTGGGAGGGTCTGGATTTACCTTGGATGCCCTTCTATGGGAATCACGACACCAGCACTGAAGTCGTCTATTGAAGTCACCACTTTAAACGATAGAGGATAGCTTAACGCCTCCCTCTCTATTCCAATATGAAAAAGACATTCCAGAAAGAGTAGTGAAAATGACAGATATTTACACTCCTTCTATACATTAACTAGTATTTTTTTCACCATTTTTTCTCATTGATTCAGTAGGCATTTATAATATATCTTTTTGGTGGAAAATATTGAGCCAGCAGTTCTATGGATAAATGTGTGTGCAAACTTTACAAAGAAAGGCACCAGCTATATTTCTTATAAAGACTGTTTTCCTAGCAAATGGCATAGGGCCTGGCATGAGATAAGAGCTCTATGACCATTTGTTAAACTATGGATTAATAAAGTGACTTTGTTAAACAAAGTCATGTGTGTCTGTAGGAGGTAAGGTACAGAGGAGCAATAGCAGACACACAAAGAACCTAGTTATTCTCTGTCCTGGAGGAAATTTTGTCCATAAAACTTTACTTTCCTCTAACGTTTTGAGGAAATACACTATTTGTGTGTTAAAACCAACACATATATAATAAAATGCAAATTTACTCAACATTTTTAGGATACACCAGGAGACTTTAAATACATTTGGTGTGATTTGGTTTCCTCTAAGCAGTATTCATACATTTCTGCCATTAAGTTTTCTTCTGTGGAATAATTTAGGGAGCAATGACTATACTACGTTGTGTTGTCTCTTCCAAGGTAAAAAGTGGAAATGCACCCCCTGGGGGTTAAATCCCAGATACTTAGATCATGGGACTGAAGTGTTGCATGCATACACATTTTGCACTCCCAAATATTAGATGGTCCTTCACAAGTTTTTTGAGGGAAGATAAGACAGAGGTGCTGGAATGTGCTTCCTTCTTCCCAGGGTCTCATACCTTCAGGTCAGGACGTCAGGAGAGATACTGAATTAGTTTATCCTGATTCCTTCTTTCTGAACCTACTTTGGAGCCTGTAGTTCCTGATATGTTGGATGATTCTGCAACATTTTGTTTAGCAACATTCCCAGGGGCTAGAGATGGACTTGTGAACAGAAACAAAATTACACATAACGGTATACAACTTATACCTAGGCATTCCTATAACTACAATGATAGATTGATTTCTCAAGTGTCCTACAGTGAGCCATTATTCAGTGAGGAAGTCAACACAGTGAGAAAATCCATGACCAACCTTCTCTCTTGGTCTGTGAACCTCTATCGGATAGCTTAGCAGCCCAACAAAACCTCATCTCCTTGAATGTCAAGCAATTTATATCTCCTGTAGAAGAGGATGGAAGCCTGCCTCACAAAGAACAAAACTACATTAGGAACTGATTTGTGCAGTAGTCTTGTGGGGAGCCTCAAAGTGGAAACACATTGAACTCTTACAGTCACAGAAAGTCTTGTGGAGCAGGTTTTCTATATGTTGAAGGAAACTGATAAGGGAAGATTTATGTTTCTATTCACTGCAAAAAGTACTTTTGTGTGGTAAAGCTTTGATGTACAAGTTTAAGCCACGGCAGGGGAAGCAAAAACTTAGATCTGTGCTTTCCAATATGGTAGCCACTAGCCACATGTGTATACTGAGTACCTGAAATGAGGTTAGTGTCACATGTTTAAAATATAGTACTTTAGATATATTTAGTTTAACAAAACATGCTCTTACAATTTACCAACTTCTTTTTCCTCTTATGAATGTGGCTACTAGAAAATTTTAAACTACATTTGTGGTTCACATTATCTCTATTGGACAGGGCTACCCTAGCTTATAAAACATATGTATGCTGTTGTGGCTTAGCTAAGTTAGAGGATTAAGTCACATGGGTAAAGGGTAAAGTCACATGCTTTACCATCCAAAGTTTGAGTGTAAAAATGGAACTATTAGTAACTATGCCAGAACAATAGGCATAAATTAGGACCTGGGGTTCCAATCTGTTCAATATAAGATAAAAATGTTTGACCTACCAGTTGTTTAAGCTGTCCCCAGAAATCAGGAACACAGGCTCATTTTACACATAAGCCAAGTTTATGATAACTATTAACTTTCCAAACCAATACCTAACTGACATCAGGGTGTGATCAGTTCTATTTGTTCACCATTATACACCTAACACGCTGCTGAATGAATGTTTGTTAAATAAATGAGTGAATGAATGGACACAATTACTTCAAGTTCCAGGGATTTAGTAATGTGACTTTTTATTATATTATTCTCAAATACTTTCGGATGGAGAAAATGATTTTCAGAGGCTTACTTTGTTTTTCAAATTAATATGTGAGAATAAATAAAGCTAAAGTTTAAAAAACAGTTTTCTGAAATTATGTCATGTTTAATTTTTTTTTGTATTTTATTTCTAAACTTACCAAATATTAACAATTATTTTGAAGGAATTTAAACCTGATTAACTTGTAAATATGGTGATTCTTAAATTCTTTTAAGTGTTTCAAGAATATGTATGGAATTAGCATAACTGAAGTCTAAATTAATTTTTCAATTAAAAAAATTTCAAATTGTAATCACAAGTCTGTCTTTTCTTAAAATGTTTATTTATTTATTTATTTTTGGCTGTGTTAGGTCTTCACTGCTGCGCGCGGACTTTCTCTAGTTGTGGTGAGCGGGGGCTACTTTTCATTGAGGTGCTTGGGCTTCTCACTGCGGTGGCTTCTCTTGTTGCAGAGCACGGGCTCTAGGTGCGTGGGCTCAGAAGTTGTGGCACACGGGCTTACTGGCTCCGCGGCATGTGGGATCTTCCTGGACCAGGGCTTGAACCCGTGTCCCCTGTGTTGGCAAGTGGATTCTTAACCAGTGAGACACCAGTGAAGTACCTGTCTTTTTCATTAAAAGTATTTTTTTACTGAGGTATTTTTAAAGGTTTTACTCCATTTTACAGTTATTATAAAATATTGGCTACATTCCCTGTTCTATACAATAGTCTTTTAACTTTCAGGGGCTAAATCCTCTTGAATATAGACATATTTAAATGATCAAATGTTCAAATTCTTTAAACTCTTTGATCATCTTAATTTATATACTTAATTCTAAATATTCCCATGTTTGAAAGGTACTTAGCACTAAGGAAGTGATTATATCATTGTAAAGTATTTTGGGAGATACCAGTCCAAACAGATTCCATGATAACAGTCATCACCTGGGATGCTTGTTGATTTTTGCTAGCATCACTGATGGAACTCTTTAGCCTTGGGGAGAGTCAATGAGATGGATCTTCCTAACTTATACCTTATATCATTGTCCTCAAATCTGCATAGTTTACCCCCAGAACTGGTAAGGTCCAGTGCAAAATGAAAATGCAAGACTCTTTCAAAATGTATTAAGAATGTCAAGGCCAAGATGGTGGGAGTAGAACGTCCAAAAAAGTGCAGGGCCTTACTAAGCAAGGGGTCTTGTGTGACTGCACAGGTTGCAGGTGTTGTTATTCTCTTGTCCAGGTTTAGAGACTGCATCTCCCATCTCAGCTGCTGGATTGAATTTCATATTTAATTGTCCCTTAAGTGAGTAATTTTACTCAGTTTTCATTGGGTGCTATAAACCTTTGATCATGACAGTATATTGCATTTATTTATTTTGTCTTGTTTTGTTTTGGTAACATTTTCTCTGTCTGGTAGACCATACAACATCTCCAGATATAAAACTATCTAAGTTTTTGCATAATTTTCATATTTTTTTCTTATTTCAGTCACTGTTTTAATGCCATTCTTTTTAGAGGACTTACATCTATCATTGTTTCCAGCTGTCATCTTCCCCAAAACTCTGAAGAAAATCAGAAATGGTTAAGCCAGTCCCAATTTTCCAGTCTCTTCTGTCCCCCTACCCCGCCTCACTGTCTCCATTTTCTCTTTGTTTTCTGTCTTGCCTTTCTCCAAATGTGTACCAAACAGATAATACTTTATAAGACCCATGAAAAGCACTAAAGACAAGCTGTTACTTTTGAGAGTTTATTCGAATACTTAACATACATAATTTTTGTTTATTCACATTTCTGCTATAGCGTTTCCAAAATTCTCAAAAAAAAATTCTCAAATTTCCAACATGGATTTAGAGCACCTTCTATTCTCTTTAGATAAGTCAAATTTATTGCAAGAACTTACTTAGGTCCACAAAATATTTAAAAACATAAGAACACAAATTTGTAATCATAAAGCAACTTTATTTTTTCTCCTCCAACCACTGGATAAAAATTTTTTGGTTATTAAACACAATCTTTTTTTTTTTTTTTTCTTTTTGAGGACCAGCAGAATTTTTTTTTTATTTTCTTTTCTGTGATTTTAAAAAAAATTATTGGAGTACTAACATAACAATGTCATGTTAGTTTCAGGTGTACAGCAAAGTGAATCAGTTATACATATACATGTATTCACTCATTTTTTTAATTTTCTTTTCCCATATAGGCCATTACAGGGTATTGAGTAGAGTTTCCTGTGCTATACAGTAGGTCCTTATTAGTTATCTGTTTTATATATAGTAGTGTGTATATGTCAATCCCAATCTCCCAATTTATCCCTCCCCCCCTCTTACCCCCTGGTTGGTTACCAAACACAATCTTTACTCCAAAATTCCAGCCCATAAAATTTCAACACTCCAAGCTTGATTTGAAGTCAAATCTTCTTCCTGCCCAGTGTGCCCTGCCAGGGGAAAGGGCCAGAGAAAGACCATAGAGATGGGGGGCTGGAGTCCTCTCTTCCTTCTCTCTTGCTAGAATCTGTTTCTGCCCTTCCAGGGTTGGAATACAAAAAGGGAAGCAGAGTTAAATGGGGCAAAGAAAAGTTCTCATGTGATGGAAACTCTCTCATTGGTTTGTGGTCTGTGGGCCTGGCAGCTATTCAAGTTAAGCTTTGGTTCTTTGGAGGACTCCATCACTGGAGGTCTTTCTTCTGAAGCTCCCTTGACCCACGTGAAGGCATCTATGCTATGGCCTGTTGCTTACTCCTTCTGCAGCCCCCAGATATCGAAATATTTTCAGCTTCTCTCCACTAGTGCCTGTTTGCCCCTCTGGGAAGTCTCAATGGACAGGACTAAAGCTGACTCCACATTTATTCTTTGTTATATGACCCACTTCTGCCCATTTTTCCCTTAATAAACTCTGAGAGTACAGGCTGCCTCATGCAGCCACCATAAGGAAATGTTTTAATGCCATCTTTCCACATTAGTAAGGCTAGTTTAGGGCAGAAATGGACTATCCCTTTCCATAGAGGGGAGGTTACCATTGTGGTTTCTTAAAACTCCAGGCAGGGAATAACACATGATTATTGGAATGAAAGGTAGGGTTGGAGGGAATCTTTGGTGTTTTACTGGCAGCAATTTGTGTAATTGAGTCAGCCTCATCAGTATAGGGATAGACAGTCAACTCACCAGCACCAAGGCACAAACTAGGGTCACATCAGATTGTCCAGATCAGTAGACTTTAGGCCGCATCCCACAGGGCTAGTAGGGTGGTGTTTGACCTAATTAGAGGCTGCCTGCTTAAACACTTCAAAATGTGTATCAGAAAAAGGGCTGGCCTTCCTGGGCAAAATAATGCATAGCTGTAAGCCAATTACATACTTCTACTTCAAACACAATATTGAGACCTACCTTCAAACTGTATATCAACAATTACTACCACCCAGCTTTCTCTGCAAGGCTTTAATTTCTAGTGGCTAGAGAAAGAAATGCTTATTTCACTATGATGTTTGTTGGGAGAGCCCTAAGCCCTATTCAAAGTGAATTTCTCTGGGACCCTTACAAAGAACTTTTGTTTTCCAAATACGTTTTATGTTTACAGATTATATGATTTGGATGCTTGACTTAACCAAACAATGGAATTAGATATTTGCTTACCTATAACTTTAATTTTTATTATTATTTATATGGGGATGAACTATAGGTATTGATTTTCTTCACTTTCATATCCTACTACAATATGATAACATCAGGGTAGTCCATGTAGCCTAAGTTAATTCCTAATTCTTCTTAGTAATTAGTGAATACCTATTGTCACATGCATAACTGTAGTGAGATAAAGGGCTTGCTGCCCTAAACAAAGCTGTGCTTAAATTGACAATCTCTATCCTTTATTTTTAATTTTAATCCTTATTTGATTAATTTTCCTATTGAACTGAGAATACACATTGTTGCAGAACAACTAAATAAAACTAAGAAATTAGAATCACTTCTTAAAAGTCAATTAAAAAAAGTGAACTCAAGTCTTTTTAATGCTTTGCGATGCCCTATTTAACTTTTAGCAGAACTAGTACCAGAAGATCTATGGTATTAGGCATTGTCTCCATTAGAATCTCATCCAAGAAGTGGTGCTGAAAGGTTGGCCTGAGGTGATTCAAGGGATGAAATGAGATTTGAACTACACATTCATTTTGGTAACTTCAGTCGTTTGGAAGAATGTGCAAGGTCACATGGGTGTGGTGGGTGGGAGATGGTGATCCAAGAGAGGTCTTTGCAGTTATATATTTTGGCCAATTCTTTGTCCTATAGAGTCCCACTGAGCTGCTCTCACATTGTGTTTAAAACATGGAGGAATGTAGATTACTTAGTTAGGGTTCTGCCTCAACCTGAAAAGTCAGGAGTTTAACTTACCTATGTAGTTTTCATTACTTGTGGAAGAATACTGTTTTTTTCCTAATTTATATTTATGTTAAAATAAATTTTGAGAAGACATTATGCTTTCAAATATGTCATCAGAGTGTAGCACAGTAAGTTGAGTCCACCTGTCACAGCTTGTCTGGAATATAATTCAGTGAGCTCTGTAGCAAGAATGAAATTCATCATGTCACCACTGGAGAAGTCTATCAAAGTCTCCATTTGTTTCACTATATCCTTGTCTGATCAAACCCATTCGAATCTAAAATTTTCTAATTCCAAGGACTGACATGATGACAGGAAACAGTTGGTAAAAAGCCCCAAGACACCTTATGCTCTTTCATGTAATTACAGGCAGTTTTCTAAGAATATTCAAAAGGATTACTTACAATTATAGTTCATTATGATATCATAGATTTTTCACCCCGGAGTGGATAGTCAAATGTATTAACATTCTTACTGGAAAGATATTAATGCCAAGTTTCTTTGCAAGAACAAATTACAAAAACATTTAAGGCAGTATAAATCCAACTATATTAGATGTACTCTTTTCCTTGTATTCAAGGAGGAATTATTGTGAAGCTAAGATTACATGTATGTAATTTGAAGAACTCAGGGCCTGCCATCATAATACACACCCAATCAATCAGAACTATTTTTCTTTTGTGTAAATGACTTCACATGTTATACATTACCTCATATGATTTATACATCAACCGTATGAGGTGACAATAGTCTGTATTTTATTTGATAAAATTGATTTTCAGTCTTTTTAAGTTATTTGCCCATAATAACAGATATAATCAGTAGAAGGAAAGCCAGATTTTCTAGCTCTAAAATCAATTTTTTGCCTTTAATAAGGAATAGGAAAATAACATTTTTGAAAAGTCATTCTTATAGCAGGATATTCTTTAGTGGTCTGCACACAGTGGATTGCTGGGGGATGAATTTTTATTTTATATTGGGGTATAGTTAATTTACAGTACTGTGTTAGTTTCAGGTGTACAGAAAAGTGGTTCAGTTATACATATACATATACCCATTTTTTTCAGATTCTTTTCCCATATAGGTTATCACAGAATATTGAGTAGAAGTCCCTGTGCTATACAGTAGGTCCTTATTGATCTCCTTCATCTTTAAAAACAGACTTTCATATTGTTGGAGGTGCCAATGGGCCTCATTAAAACACTGCTTTCTGTACCTCACTTGCAGATAAAAGTGGTCAATGATACGTCAGCACAAGCATGAGTGGGATTTCAGGGAAAATTCTTTTAAAAGAGGTTTCACTGGGCTTCCCTGGTGGCACAGTGGTTGAGAGTCCGCCTGCCGATGCAGGGGACGCGGGTTTGTGCCCCGGTCCGGGAGGATCCCACATGCCCCGGAACGGCTGGGCCCGTGAGCCATGGCGGCTGGGCCCGTGAGCCATGGCCGCTGAGCCTGCGCGTCCGGAGCCTGTGCTCTGCAACGGGAGAGGCCACAGCAGTGAGAGGCCCGCGTACCGCAAAAAAACAAAAACAAAAACAAAAACAAAACAAAAAAAAAGAGGTTTCACTGGACCTTTCATTCTGGCCATAACTGAGTAACTAATACTGGGCTTGCCCTCTTACTCCAAACTATAAAACTCACTACCCCAAACTGATACATCAAAAATGTCTCAAACAGCTTTTCTAATGCATTGAACAACAGACAGCAGGACTGTTATCCTTGAGAGAAAAGTAACACAGGAGACGATTGCAACCTTCTCCCAGGCTCTGTGAATGGGGGAGCTTTCTTACCTTGGTGCAGAGAGGTGGAGCTCAAAGAGAATGTTAATCTCACTGGGCTGAAGAGGCAGTGGCTGGAATTTCAGCCTACTTTAGTACTCAGTTTTGGAGACCAGGATATCAAAAAGGAGAGATACACGAGAAGCTACACAGAGGTGTGGGCCTGGGAGCCTGCATGGAAGTTCAACATAGTTCTGTAGCCAAAGTCTTGACTCTCCATGTGCAGGGTGGGACTTCACAAAGCCTAGCAAAGTGTAGGCTCATGGATAACAGATAGCAGAGGTTGTATAGGACTGAGAGGCTTTGGAATTCCAGTGCATCTAGAGTGGAGAGACCCGAGAACCTCAGGCATTCAGCTGACATCCCTGAAAGGCCCTACATTTGGAGTAAGAAACATTCTCTAGAGTAAAAGGCACAGCCTGAGACTAAGGATACAACTGACATAGACCAGACCAATCCTAACAAAGAATAAAGGATCGAAGACATCCCCCAGTAATTTACCTGCCTATAGAAACATAATTTAACAACTTTTAAAGATTACCAGCATAATGCGAACTCGCTACAACGAGGTTATCTGAAATACACAGTACAAAATAAAAAGTACCTAGATATATGAAGAAGCAGGGAATGTGTTCCATAATGAAAAATTGATAAAATATTGAAAAGATATAAGTAATAAAGGAAAGATAAAACTTTGTTTTTGAAAGTTTAATATAATTATTAAACCGCCTCAAAATAAGATAGAGCTTGTGTGCACACATGAGAGAGAGAAAGAGAGAGAGAGAAACAGAGACAGAGATAGAGACAGAGACAGAGAGAGGAGAAATATACCAATACCGGAATGGAAGCTATCACTACAAATTCTGCATACATTAAAATAATAGCAATAAGAAAATATTATAAACAGCTTTTTATGGCAATCAACTCAAAAACATAGAAGAAGTGTGCAAATTCTTAAAGAATTAAAGGCTACTCAATTGATAAAGACAAAAATGAAACATCTAAATATCCTTATAGTTATTAAATAAATTGAATTTGTAATAAAAATCTTCCAGCAAAATATCCAGACCCAGATGGCTACAATAGTACCAAACATTTAAGGAAAAACAATACCAATTTTACACAACCTCTTTCAAAATATAAAGGGAGATCATATTAAGTGACATAAGTTAGACAGAGAAAGACACATATCAATTATATGTGGCATCTAAAAAAAAATACAAATGAACTTATTTACAAAACAAAAACAGACTCACAGAGATAGAAAACAAACTTATGGTTACTGAAGTGGAGAAGGGAAAAATTTAATTAAAAAACTAAAATAGGGCTTCCCTGGTGGCGCAGTGGTTGAGAGTCCGCCTGCCGATGCAGGGGACATGGGTTCGTGCCCCGGTCCGGGAAGATCCCACATGCCGTGGAGCGGCTGGGCCCGTGAGCCATGGCCACTGAGCCTGCGCGTCCGGAGCCTGTGCTCCGCAATTGGAGAGGCCACAACAGTGAGATGCCTGCGTACCGCAAAAAAAAAAAAAAAAAAAATAACTAACTAAAATATAAAGGGAGAAAATACACTTCCAACATCTCAAGAAAATTGCAAGACCAATATCCCTCATGATTATCAATACATTTGACAACATATATGCAAAATTTCTTTCTTTCTTTCTTTCTTGCTTTTTTTGGCTGCTCCATGAGGCACGTGGGATCTTAGCTCCCTGATTGAACCCATGCCCCCCTGCAGAGGAAGGGTGGAGTCATAACACTGGACCACCAGGGAATTCCTGCACAGTTTCTATATATTGAAAAATTACATATATTGCAAAGGGAAATTCAAAACAATCTTAAAAATGGAGAGATATGCCATATTTGTAGGTTGGAAAATTCAGTTTTGTTAAGAGGTCAGTATTCTTCAAATTGATGTCTAGGTTCAACTAAATCCCAATTAAAATCTCAAAAGGCTAGTAATTGTTTTAGAGAACTTGGCAATTAATTCTAAAATAGGGAAAGGCAAAGAACCTAGAAATTAGAAAACAAAGGAGAATATTTTAACAACTTTGTGGTGAGCAAAGATTATTTAACAACAAACATACTAGCCTTACAAAAGCTAAATTGACCTTTATCAAAATTAAAAGACATCATTAAGGAAATAAACAAGCCAAGGACTTGAAAAAATATTCGAAATGCTCATATCTAACAAATGACTTGTATCTGTAATACATAAATAGCTACAACAAATCCATAAGTAAATGTACAAGTAGCCCTTTTTAAAAACTGGGCTAAAGACTAATCAGAACTTCACAGAAAGTATGTAAATGGCCAATAATCACATGAAAATATTATTTAATATCACTCATCATCAGAGAAATGCAAATTAAAATCACACTGAGATGAACTAGAATGAGTAAAATTTTATTTTATTTTTATATAAATTTATTTATTTTTGGCTGCATTGGGTCTTTGTTGCTGCGTGTGGGCTTTCTGTAGTTGCGGCGAGCGGGGGCTACTCTTCGTTGCTGTGTGCGAGCTTCTCATTGTGGTGACTTCTCTTGTTGTGGAGCATGGGCTCTTGGCACGCTGGCTTCAGTAGTTGTGGCGCGTGGGCTCAGCAGTTGTGGCTTGTGGGCTCTGGAGCGTAGGCTCAGTAGTTGTGGTGCATGGGCTTAGTTGCTCCGTGGCATGTGGGATCTTCCTGGACCAGGGCTTAAACCTGTGTCCCCTGCATTGGCAGGGGGATTCTCAACTGCTGCACCACCAGGGAAGCACTAGAATGAGTAAGATTTTAAAACTTGACAAACCAAACGTTGGCAAAGATGTCAATTTACTGGAATATTATTGATTGGAGTACAAAGTGGTGCCACCACTTTGGAAATCTCTGACAGTTTTTCTAAAATTAAACATACTATGATTAGCAATTTCACTCCAAATTAGATATTTACCTAAATGCCCACAAAAATATTTGTTCAGGAATGCTTGTAGCAATTTTCTTCATGTGGAAGTGGAAGCAAACCAAATGTGGAAACAGACCAAAAGTGGAAACCAAAAGTGGAAACAAACCAAATGTCTGTAAACAGAAGACTAAAGTAACATTTGATATGACTATATAATGGAAAACTACTTAGCAGTTTAAAAAGTAATGAACAAATAATAAATGCAACATGAGAAAATACCAAAAATATTATACCTATTGTGTGATTCAGCTTATATGAAATTCAAAAAATAAAAAAAAAAACAACAGATGACACTAACCTATGGAATGAAAAATAAGAATATTGTTGTCTATCTGGGGTAAGGACTGATAGGAAGAACAAGAGAACTCTCTAGAGGGACAGAACCAATCTATTTCTTGATGAGAGTCATGGTTTGACAAGTGTATGCCTGTTTCAAAGCTTATCAAATTGTACATTTCATATTTATGCATTTTATTTCCTGTAAATTTTACCTCATATTAAAAAGAAATTAAGTGGCAAGCACTATTCCTCCTCTCCCTTCCTCACACTTTTCTCCTTTTTACTTCTTAGAATGCAGACCTGATAGCTAGAGACCCAGCAACTGTCTTAGACCATGAGGTGATGTTGAATACATAAAGCATTTTCTAAGGATAATTTAGCAGAAAAAGAAATGGAGCTTAGGTCTCTAACAACCATGTTCTCATATTTGGAATGAAATGCTTATTTCAAACATTATTTTAAAAAGTGTTATTTGGATTTTTTTGTTATGTGCAGCTGAACATAATCTTAATTAACATTAGATAGAGAGGCAGAATATATATATATTACATATATGATATATATATATATAACATATATAATATGTATATCAAGAGTTTCAGAATATCAGCCTGTTCTTAAAATTGCTAAAGAAGATAGAACAATCAATTAGTTATGTATTTCAATGTCTTCTTTTAGAACGGTCAAGATCCCATCTGATCCTTGGTGGAAATACAGAACTCCACTGAATTCACATTTAGTGTGAAAGTTTTGAGTAATGTCTGCATTCTGTAGGAAAACCATTGAGAAAAATTCAGAGTGTGCTTCATAAGTATTTTCTCTCCTTCCCTCCGCACTTCCCATTCTCCACTCCTCTCCTTCCTGCCCCTCCCCTTTTCTCTTTTCCCCTACTTTGCTTTCCTTTCATTGCTGTTTCACCATAGTGTATATTTTACTGCAATATTTCACCATAGTATATATTTTACTGGTTGTTCTAAGGTGGTGCTTTGCCATAAGTATTGGGAAAACAGTGAAGTCAACTACTCTGTAAGTTTTTTGTGTCTAGGTCCTCAGACAGCACAGGTTAGCTAGCCACTGTCCATGAGATGAGATTGCAAGGTTGCACACTCACCATCTGGTATGTGGGTTCACAGCTATCAGTATCACAAGTTTAGGAAATATATTTGAAGTTTAGTCCAGCATGATGCTGCTTACTATTATTTATGTTGAACATCTTTTAAATCATGGAAATAAACACCAGGAAGATATACAGTTTGCATTCAGGATTCATAGTGAATTTTGTGAGGAACTGGTTGTTTGTGATTATGAATCAGTACTTAATACAGTTGCTTACAGAGAAAAACTGCCCATAATCACTTCATCCTTCATATTCTGGTATTGTTTTGTGTGAATTTATTCTTGATTATTCTGTCCATATTTATTGAACACTTATTATCTGCCAAGACCTGGGCTTATGGCAGAGAAAGTCCATGAACTATTTGAAATCCCTCATTGTGACAGGACCTGACAGAATAAAAGAAATGAGGCTAGTAAATGCAGGGCCTTCCCCCAGGAGTGATGCAAAACCTGTTATAATAATTGGACACTATTTTTAAATGTTTACCTATAATGTAAGTATATAGTATCAGAAATAAAGCAAAAACATTGCAGTGTACTTACAGCAAATATTGAAAACTTTGAAGAATTAGAGCGTATTTTTACAAATAAAAATACACATTTTATCTAGTAAGTAACTTCTATGTACTGAGTCCTTAATTCCATGTGAACTATTAATTTTAAGATTTTAAATAAAATTGTACTTACTAGTCAAGTAGAACCTTGTTCAAAAAGATTTAAAAGTGTGTCCTTGTGATAGTTATCTTCATTTCTTAATATGAGTAGCTACAAGACATTTTAGAAATACTGAAATATCCTTAAAAATATGAATAAATGATAAGGATGCTTCAAATGATGGAATAGAAGTTTCCATTAACATTTCATATTTTTCTCACTAGTTTAACAATAAATTTGACATCCCTTTTTGGGAGTTTTTTTAAAGTATATTTAAATTAGTTAATGTAATTATTTTATGCCTTCATTCATTAAGTATATTTGGAGTACCATTATGCTAAAATAACCATTAGGAACAATATATTAAAACAAAATATGTGTGAACAATTTACTAAGTAGCATCTGAAGGCTCTCAATGGATTCAAATCTCTGAGTGAATTCGAATGACTATCCAGAGTGTGGGGAAATTTTGCAGATATAATGTTGGATTTCTGTTGATTTTTTTGTGATTGTGGAAACTAGAGATACATTAGGATGCTAAAGAGATGAAAGTGTATTGGTGACACTGGAAAGACAGAAATTCAGGCCATATGGGTCAGGAATTCAGACAGAACACAGTGGGAATGGTTGTCTATGGGTTCTGGAGGTCCAGCTGGAGAACTTAAATGCTGGACTCTGAAGGCTCGTTGACTCACAGAAGTTGGCTGTTAGCTGAGACTTTGGCTAGAGAGGTTTGATGGATTATTCATGCATATCCTGTCTATATGCCCTGGGCATCCTCACAACATGGTGGCTGGTGTCCAAGAAAGTGTCACAAGAGGGAGAGAGACCCTGGAAACTGTATCTTTTTAATAACCCAGCATTAGAAGAAGTCACATAGTATCACTTATGTCATACTGCATTGGTTGGGGCAGTAACAAACAGCAGCTGAAATTCTGGAAGGGAGGTAAGTTACATTGTATAAAGAGCATATGTAATTGTATATGTACCATACACTGTAACAGTAAACCTTAAAAGTTAATTTTTTAATATCTAATTTTCTTCATTTAAAAAAATTCACTGTCACTCCTTAAAGAGATATTTACCAAGGTAACAGTCATTTGGCACTCTCCAAAGTATGAACATATTAAAAAAAGTCAACTCTAGTCCCAGTCATTGAGAACCTCATTCTCTAAAAGAAGAAATATGTAGGTGAAAAATTAACTAGTGTGACGTTATCACTCGCATTTTAAAAGCATTAATGAGGTAAAATGAAAATAATAAGACAAAATAAAGTTAGACATTTAATCTCTTACTAATGAGAACTTCTGGAACATGGTTGACCAAATCATGATTCTTTTCTTTGCAAACTACCTACATCTCCAAAATGAATCTAGAGTTCATTGGTATAAGATATTATATATCTTCTTATGGGTGACACCCTGTTTATATTATGAGTCTCTACTCCTTTAGCCATAAATAATTAGCCTAGGGATAGACCCTTGTGAGATAATGGCAAATACATAATGTATTGGTTTCTGTCGCCCATCCTTGGCACAGAGTCCCTAAAACACTTGCAAATTCCCAAGTGTTGAGAGAACTGCTTTCTTCTGCTCTAATGAGGTGACTCTGGGTGAGCTCCTGGATGGAGGCTGGTTACTAGAAAGACAAAGCCATGATTAGAAGCTTGGAATTTTTATCCCTCTCCCCACCCCCACTTCAAAGAGAGGGCAGAGGAGCTGGAAATAGAGGTAATAAAATTGATCATGCTTACCTGAAGAAGCCTCCATAAAATCCTAACAGTAGGGAGTACAGAGCACTTCAAGGAGGACAAACACATCCACATGGGGAAGGTGGTGCACCCAGTTCCACTGGGACTGAAGTTGCTGCACTTGGGACCCTCTCAGACTTTGCCCTATGTATCTCTTTATCTGTTCATCGGTATCCTTTAAGATATCCTTTAATAAATGGTAAATGTAAGAGTTTTCCTGAGTTCTATAAGCTGCTCTAGCAAATTAATCGAACCTGAGGATAGGGTCATGGGAACTTCCAATTTGTAGCCAAATCGGACAGAAGTTGTGGGTAACCTGGGGACCTGCTACTTGAGGTTGGATTTGAAATGGGAGTGAGGTGCAGTCTTGTGGGACTGAGCCCTTAACCTGTGGGGTCTGACACTACCTCCAGGTAGATAGTGCCAGGATTGAGTTAAATGGTTGGACATCCAGCTGTTGTCCTGGAGAGTTGCTTGGTGTGGGGAGGAAAAACCTCACATATTTGGTGACCAGAAGTGTCAGAATTGAAGTGTTCCATGTGAGTAGTAAAGGAGAAGCATAGGAGGGAAGAATGGGAGTTTTCCCTATTCTGGATGACTGGGTAGTTTTCCTGCTTCACCCTTGATTTAAGGAAGAAACATTTGGTTCTCAGCAGTCAATCAGATTGTTTCCCACTTATGCGAATTTGCACGCAAAGATAGAAGGAATTATAATACAAGGTGGGGCAAGGTCCTAGAGAAAATGTGCATAAATTTTTACTGTGGACACACCCAAAGTTTCCCTGATTTCCATTTGTCCTGAAATCCAGGTGTTCACATTTTCCTTGTCCTTGAGATACCCCAATTGTGTATGTGTTTGGTGCGGCTAAGTGTGTGTGTATGTGTGCGTGTGTGTGTGTGTGTGTGTGTGCGTGTGTGTGTGAGAATGGGTGTATTTGTCTCTGCAGTTTTGTGTTTCTCACAAGAACAAACTTCTTATCTTGGACCATCATTAACAAAAGTTCTTCCAGTCTTTCTTTTTTCTGTTTGTCTTAAGCTCTTTGGCATGACATTTAAGCCAATTAATAATATTTAATTTTAAAATGTATTGATACATATTTTTACATTTACTTTTACCATTTTAAAATTGAAAATATAAGTTTTAATATGTTTTAAATAGCTCATTACATAAAATATATATATATATATATATATATATATATATATATATATATATATAAAACTTGTTTTACCTGCAGCTTTATAAGATCATGGTTATTCCACATAGTGAAGTAGACTTGTCTTTGACATTTACAGAAATAACTCACTATTGGTAGATTAAAATATACACTCAATTTCTGTGGATAGAATTTTATACAATCTATTGACTTTGGAAATAAATTATCCATCACTTTCTTAAGTTGAGGATAGAAAAAGATAAAAAAGAAAATAGGATGTTTTAAAAAAAATATTTCCAGCTGTTACTTATGCTTTAAACATTTATGCCTTGATTCCTTTAAAACTTACAGTTTTGAGTGTCAAATACTGGCTCTTGCAAATCAGAAGTCTTTCCTTCACGAATAATTTCTCAGCTTTGAGTATTTTAAAATATAGGCCTAAAAATATAATGGGTTTTTTTGTTTTTGTTTTTGGTAGTTTTTTTGGAAGTTAAGTATAAATAGAGAGCAGGCAACACAGAAGTGCTGTAGCAAAACCTGCTTAATTCAAAATTTTGATTTACAGCAAAAATATGTCTCCTTGCACAGGCTATTTTAAAAAAATCCATTCATTTTTTTCTTCCATATCCATGAGATTTATTAACAAGGATCTACACTGAGTGTTGAATTCATTCAGATTTTGTCTGTAGGATGGAGAAAAAGACCCATTAACGTTCACACATGATATTATGCTTCTTTTGCCTTGTAACTGCTGTAGATGTTAAATCAGACCAATTAAATTTGTTGACTTAACATTCACAGTTTCTGCTAATAAAGTATGACCCCAGAGGTACATGACCTAGAGTAATTTATAATGGAGCTATGGCATAAATTTGATTCAAGCATTTTGAAATGTTGGTGAATAATGTAGTTAATGAAGAAGCCCTGCTGACCGTATTGCAGCCCCACCTCGAGGAAGTATTGCTATTCCTTGGTGACTGCGGTTTATGCGGTACCTTGGATGAAGTGAGAAAGCCAAGCATTAATTCTGTTGCACATATTTCTAAGAAGAAAGCCGTTGGTAGCATTCACTAAAGACATGAAGAAAAAGTAGAGATCAAAGAAAATGATGATTCTTAGTTAAAAAGTTAGATCTTTTGCATCAAGAATATTCCTCTGTTTTGGGGCTTTTCTATGAATTGTTGTTGGAGGTTTGATTTTTTGGCAAGACTATTTCTTAGATGGTAGTGCATCTTTCGTCAAATGGCACGTAATATCTAGTTGTCTGTCTTTTGGAATGTCAGACCACTGATCTTCAAAGCAAGGGGTTGCAAATGAGGCTATTTCTTTTTCCTATTTGTGAAAATACTCTTATAACTAGAGACTTTCTCACATTTACTGACTGGTTACCAATTGTGTATTTTGTAGAGAAAAGACAGGATAAATGCTTGATTTTTTTCCCCTTTAATTATCTGTTTCAAAATAGAGTTGGTTTCATAGCATCTTTCAAAAGGATCCATTAGATTTTGTGTGTGTGGTGGGTATCATTATGAAATCATGGAATTTAAACACAGTTGATGGGTTTAAATCTATTGAATTTTTTTTCTGTACTGATGCTCATATAATTCCGTCTTTGACCAGTGGGAGCCTCTTTATATTGACTCCTGAGTCATTTTGACATGACTCCAATAATAGTTGACCATTCCCTGAAATTCGGTAATGGAAGATGACACAAAATCATCTTGTAGATGTTATGATCCAGACCTAAAATTACTCATTTTTCTAAAAATCCTTGGTTTGTTTTAGTTTTAAATGGGTTCCCAAGAGTATAATTTTAGTGCTAAAAGAGTTGTTTATGGCTACCAGTTTAATCATTATTTCTAGGACTTTCAGTGATTTGTGCTATCCTACACCATGGGAATGCAATAAGCAAAATCCAAATCATGGAAAACTCTACTAGATAATTAATTTGGTGAATCATTTTTTTAATGTGGACTAAACTCCAGACATATTTAACAAGCATGGTAAACTAATGTTTAGTATACATCTCAATTTAAATCTTCTCAATTCAGTCAAGCATTAAAACATGCCTGGAATTGTATTTTGTAGTATTTATTGCTTTAGAAGCTTTATAATAAAGGATATCATCAGTTAAAACTTAGATGTTATTATCCCTTGACTAATATTATTGAAGAATAGTTCTGTACCATTGTGTGTGTGATAAACTGCTTTACAGTGACCAGGGGATAAGTTTAGATAGCACTGAAATTCCATATTTTTCTGTGTTTACTACAAAAATAATTTCTCACTCACCCTGAGTCAATACACTTTATTTTTCAAAATTGTGCAATCTAAGAGGAGATGCAACATTTAGGTCTATAATTAAATGTGAAACTAAATTGTTTTCATTTTTTTAGTGTTGTCCTTAAATACTGTTAGCAAATGCTGTGAGTGTCCTTTCCTCTCTCATGTGTCTTCAGTCTAACCTGAGGATGACCTACAGAGTTCCCAAATATGTCCAGGGCTTCCTGTGTCTCTCTTCCTGAGAATGTTCTCTGGCCTTTCCAGACTGCAAAGCCAATGCAAGGGGCAGTCAGATCTGCTAGGGAGCTAACACTCCAGAAACAGTCCTTAATCAATGAAAGACGAGAGGATAAATACCCCAGTTTTCTTCCGTCACTCCCAGCAGATAATCTATGCATTAATCCATATTTTGCTGGTTTTCCTCCCTTCTCTATGAAAACCAGAACAACCACACCCATTGATTATGTAAGACTGAGAACTTAAAAATCACCTTTATCAGTTATGCAATGAAACCACAGAATGTCTTGTGACTTGTATACACATTCTTCTTTGCTTAGATCCTTGCCTGGCTTGCATCAAGTTTTATTAAGAAATCAACCAATGCAAAGACTTGTGTTCCACCCTAAGAACCTTAGAGTCCATCAGCAATAAATATTGTACAATCTTTTCTCTAATGATACACCATTCAAAATTGTCTATGTAATGTTCTCCCTTGGTGCTATAAGTAATTAGAACTCTGTTTGCTTATACTGTAACTGGTTTCTTTATTTGAAGAGAGGGTGTTTTGTATGCTAATCTCAACTCTCACCTGAATCCTTGCTCCCAAATTCTTGCCTCAGTTTCTGCTTTTGGGAGAATTGAAACTAAGATAAAATGTGTTTAAAAAGATATAAATTAAACATCATAGTTTAATAATCATTATATAACATACTAACATAAACTAGAAGAGGAAAAATGAAAAAGAATAAACCCTATATGTGATCACCTCTCACTAGCTTAAGTCAATTTTTTTTTCAAGTGAATTAACTGAAGCTCTTAGAGTTTAAACATTATGCCTGAAATCCCAAAGCCACATGCTGACAGCCGAGGTCTAACTCTCTTCCTCAGTGCTGTAGCACTAATCTCTTTTAGTGGTGGCAGGATGCACTCTTATTTTACATTATCTGTGATAAAATTTTTACAGGAGCTTACTGAAGTTAGCTATAAAATCCCTAACT